>NC_141340.1:12575000-12595000 GCF_037954235.1 Aulostomus chinensis
TAGGGGCCCCAATGGAGCCGCACTACCTATACTATCTATATTTAAGCCCCTGATGAGGGAGTTGTTTGTAGGTCAAGAACTAAGTCAGGCCACTTGGATTTGAACCACAGCAGCTCACAGAACATTGTTGAGTTCACTGCCAAGTCGAAGCAACATGACCTTGTAACCAGAGAGGGAAAAATACAAATGGAACTACGTTGTGTCCCAGTAGCATGAGAGACATCCGAGTTTAGAATCTAATCTGTTACTCGTTCTTGATTGGCATAATGTTTCATAAATCCTGCAAAAGGTAGATTTCCATTTCAAACAAGTATCTATCTCTATTTAATGAATATTTTTAGTCATTAAATTTCCCTTCCCTCTCCCATGAATATTATAATAAATGGGAAATTTAATATGACAGTAATAAAAGGGAGATTTTAGACAGGGGTTTTTGTTTTATTTTAAAAAGGTACATTTATGCACAGCATAATGAAATGGTCCAGATAATCCCACCAGTTCACTGTCTTCTGAACACTGTAATACAATTCACTCTGTCACATGACCAGACCTTATGATGGCGTTATTGAGGAGATGCTGGAGACCAATGTTATTATTTTAATGTCAAACATATTTTGGACGCCATTTTACATTAGCTTCAAAATAGGAAACTATAAAGTGTTTTTGGATGAATAAACCAGTCTATGTAAGGCATATTTTCATCAGAGGATGGCGGTATAGGCAACGTTGCACGTGGCTGAAACAGGCAGCGAAGAATGTTGGACCACTGACAGCGCCAGCTATTGACGAGAACTAACATGGAGCGATATTAATGAGTAAACTCTGGCTGGACGAGCTGTAGCGTGTCTTTGTTCGCAGCTAGTATGGAACATGTTGCATAAATGTCCAAAGATGAAGACAAACTTTGGGAATAAAACGCCGGCCACAGAAGCAGCTGGTCAGTCATGATGGTTAAAGTTTTGTCGATGTCAGAGTTTATTCAAATCAAGGGTTTTCATTTATTGTTAAGTGTATGTTTTTGTTTTTGTTTTTCAAAAGGACAAATACAAGAAAAAAAATGCCTCAAGAAATTTTAAAACCTTTTGTTGTGAGTATAATATTCCAGATATTTGGCAGTCAGAATGTACATTAAATAGGTTGATGAAAAGACATTCCTCTCCGTCTGGTCAAATATAAGATATTGAATAATAAAAACAAAACAAAACATGACAAACAAAGAAAAACGATAACAGAAAAAAGAATGAAAAACATCAACTGCTCACTTACGCAAATCCTTCATCTATTTGAAAAAAAATGAAGGAATTCTCAAAATAATCAGTTTAGATAAATGATTTAAATTGATTATTTTTGAGAATTATGATGACCTGGATGACTGAGAATATACACAAACAGGAAATGAAGGAAATATCTGAATCCAAAAAAACAATCTCAAGGACTCCAGTATCTACCAAAGTAATATTATGCGAAGCTAAGTCCAAGCTAACCTTGGTACCAACTCCCAAGTCCTGCACAGAGACCGAATAAAGCAGCAGGCATATGCATTGGATACACAACAGAAGCAGGAATCATGCGGGATGAATACACAAATATATATTCCTGACACACTCTCACACTCACACACACGAACTCACACAAGTCTCCTTTCGTTCCCTCTCTCATTGTGCCCCTTTCACTCATGCTCACACACACACATGCACACGCACGCACACACGCACACACACACACACACACACACACACACACACACACACACTTCTTCCAGTACATTAAGTTTCATGCGGAGAAATTGTGAATGGTCTGTCAAGCCAGGTAGATGCAGTCGATTGCTCTCTGTTGTGCACCATCGTTTGTGTGCGTGTGTGTGTGCGTGCGCATGCATGCATGTGTGTGTGTGTTTATATGTGTGTGTGAGTCAGATTCTGAAACGAGCGAGAACAGTGCGCTCTGTACATGTCTGGGTGGAAGCCAGCACTGTGGTCTAGGTTTTTTTTGGGCTGCTGCCTTGTTGGACATATTGCTGTGTGTCAAAAATGAGCTCACACACTAAAACTAAAATAACATAATTAAAGATCCATCAGGCGTGTGTGTGTGTGTGTGTGTGTGTGTGTGTGTGTGTGTGTGTGTGTGTGTGTGTGTGTGTTCCTTCATGGTGTGCAAACGAGGTCCATATTTTCCTTGACTGCCTGTTTTGACAGGGGATACACACACAGACACAGACTCACACACAGACACACTGGTTCCTCTTCATCAACACACAAAAAGTAATGAGGTCTCTCGCGCCGCAGCCTCACACTAGCACAGTGGTAAAATCAAGGAGCAAGAAGCAGCGGGGTTACTACAGAGGTACAGAAGGAAATTATACACCAGAGGAGTGTGCTAATAGGGGGCCCAGTGCAATTTTTATCAAAATTATATTGGCACCTTCTTGAATTATATCATGGAATGTGCGCTAACATTTAATGAGCTCAGGTGCGCATCAGTGCTGCTGGCACCTGCAACACATTCTTCTATGACTATTAATAACTATCAAGCAAAGAAATACCTTAAAGGAAGAGAACGCCATGGATTTAGCATAGTGTGACGTTCATCCACGGTCGACGGTTTAGAAAAATTATCTTGAGATACTCATCTTA
Organism: Aulostomus chinensis; assembly: GCF_037954235.1. NCBI lineage: Eukaryota > Metazoa > Chordata > Actinopteri > Syngnathiformes > Aulostomidae > Aulostomus > Aulostomus chinensis. The sequence continues at coordinate 12,577,634 of NC_141340.1, forward strand.
ATCTTCCGTGCATGATTCCTTGTTGAATCATCTCGTTGGTCTATAATGGTTTGTGGTGCATGATGAAAGTGTGAAAGAGCTGTCTTAGTCTCTGACAGACTTCATTAAACCTATTATAGTGATGAAAAGGTTAGAAGCTTTGCAAGTCTGGCTAAACAGCAAGGAAAGTCCTCCAACATCGATGGGAAAATCAGGATGATGATGATGATGAAGGCAGGCACAGTAAGACACATATGATTAATGCCATCACCTTTACGGGAGGCCTTAATGTCATCACCCCCCAAACCCCAAGAATTAAGTAGTCCAATAGCAGGAAACCTGATTGTTTTTCTGCCTGTATGTGAGAGTTGTACTTAAATTGTGAGACTGCGCAACCTCAGACTGCATATCCCTCACCATTCTTTGTACATTTGACTGTGTCATCACTGTTCAGCTAGCATAAATGCACCCATTATTTGATTCACTTTTAATCAAAATAATATCCAGCAATCCATTTTCATGTGCTTATCCTGTTAAGAGTCGTAGGGGGGTGGAGTCTATCCCAGCAGCCTTCAGGTGAGAGGCGGGGTTCACCCTGGACAGGTCACCAGTCCATCACAGGGCCAACACATGTAGACAGAAGACAGACAACCATTCACACTCACAGTCACACCTACAGTCAATTTAGAGTATCAATCAGCCTCGTCCTCTATTGATGTCTTTGGACTGTGGGAGGAAGCTGGAGTACCAGAGAGAACCCACACAGGAACAGGGAGAACATGGAGACTCACACAGAAAGATCCTGTGCTGGAGCCGGGGCTCAAACCCAGAACCTTCTTGCTGTGAGGCAACAGTGCTGACCACTGCACCACTGCACCGCCCCAAAATAATATCAAACTCTCCAAAATAAATTAATTGTTGCACTGAAAGGTAAGAAAAGTATGAATAAATGGAAGCTAGGAAAGAGAATTTTCCCTGGCACCAAGACTGTAGTCACACCTGTGCACACACTGCAGGGAACATCTGCTTCTCTTGTTAGGAGGTGGTTTGGATGCTCTTTTCAAATATACAAAAAAATAAGTTTGTATGCAATGCATGCTTTTCAAAGGAATTAGATTGGCTCTTTTGTTGCTGGCTGAGTGGAACGGCCGGCACACCTTTCATCCGTGCCACAGGTGCACCTCTCATGCAGCAGCATCTGGTCACAGAGTCACTTTGGGTCATGCTCAAGTGTCTCTGAAATTATATTTGCATCTTTATTTGTGAAAATAAGAGATGTGTGTTTGGGCATTATTCCTCCGACACTCATCCTCTCAGTCAACATACAAGTTCTGCCACCCCACAACTCAGGGGCAGAGGGCACCGCTCTTAAGGGAGTATCTAGTGCAGGGGTCACCAACATGGTGCCCGCGGGCATCAGGTTGCCCGCAAAGACCACATGAGTCGCCCGTGGGCCTGTTCTAAAAATAGTTCACCATAGCACCACTCACTAGTGAGCTTGGATTGCATTGCTTGCATTGGTGTGACTTTGAAAATGACAATAGGCCTGTCCCAGATTTATCTATTTATAAAATGGGTTTTTATATATAGAGTAAAAAAAACAAATATATATGTATATATATATATATATATATGTGTGTGTGTGTGTGTGTGTGTGTGTGTGTGTGTGTGTGTGTATATGTATATACTATATATATATATGTGTATATGTATATACAATATATATATGTGTGTGTGTGTGTGTCAAACTGGTAGCCCTTCACATTAATTGGTACCCAAGAAGTAGCTCTCAGCTTTGAAAAGGTTGGTGACTCCTGATCTCGTGGAATCAAAGTCTAAAGTAGAAATGCCTAGTTGTTGCAAAAAACTAAAAAATAAAATAAAATAAAAAGCAGGATGGATCGGGGATGTGTAGTCAGAGAATCACATGGCTTTTTGAGGAATAGATGGACATCATAGGTGCAGGAAGTTAGAAGGGCAGATTTGGGATCTCTGTGGTTCGAAAGGTTTCGTGTTCTACCCTCAAAATGTATCTAAGGTTTCGCAAGATTGATTGCAGACTTTCCTGGGTTACTCTGTTCAACAGATTTATATATGATTCCCAGAATACCAGAAATTTCTGCAAGGGCTTTGGTCTCCTGTTTGACTGGTTGATTAACTGGTGGTTATGCACTTGTCTGACCAAAATCCCATTGGTAGAGACATCCATGTTCATTTCACGAGGAGAAAGGGGCTACATCAGGATTAATCCATTGTTTCTGGTGTGGTGGGCTGGATCGGTCTCAATAACGTACCAGAGTTTTTTGATATTATTCTTGTTGTTTTGAATCAGTGAGAAGTACACATACAGGCTAAGCCATACAGATTGTGGCAGGCCGAAAAAATATGAAGCTGAATCTTTGATCCAGGTCTCTTTGTAGCCTCTTCTGTACGATTCAAAGATGGAGACTCACTAGTTTTTGCAAGTCTGATGAAGAGCACCTTTGTTCAAAACATCCCTGTGTAATAAAACCCTTCAATGGGAGCTCCCTGGCGTGTGGATCTTTTATGGTCATTTCTAACCATTACTAGGAGCTAATTAACTGATGTAATCCGGGGAATGGGAACCACAAAGGCTTCCGGTGTAATTGTTACCTGTCATTTCCTCACTGGCCCAGATCTTCCTTTCCTGTTTTGTACTGTAGCCAAAGTTTAAATCCACCCATTCTCCTCACCGCTGCTGCCATTAGCTACTCGCCATGAGGCGGAGTGCACCCTGGACAGGTTATCACAGCCCTGACCTAATTTGCATAGTTTGGTCGAACAGAAAAGTCCAAGTTTTCTGTAATTCCTTTTGGTTTTAGCTCGTTTGAGGATAAACTGTAAAGATCAGAGAAAATCAAAGAAGATCAAAGAAGTCTTTTAATTAGTGCTCTGTAAATTGTTCCACTTCAATAATATTACTTTATTATGGACATATGACAATAGCCTTCTGAAACTCAGCGTTTTAGAGCCTTAGTACAAAAAATACAAAATCTGTTTCCAACATCCCGAACACTCCCTGATTGCAGCTCCCCGTGAACATTTTCACACTCACGGGGGACCAAGACAAACACAAGGAAGAAGGATTTAGAGGGAAAGAATGAATGAAATGAGAGTGGGGAGTTAATGGACAGAAAGTGGATTTTAAATGGATGGGTGAAGGTGTAGAAAAACATTTCTTTGGTGCATTTAGAAGTTATGAAATAATGAAAGAAGAGTGGCCATAAACTTTCTTAATACGCCGTGAAGTGTGTTTAAATGTGCTTCTCCTCACATAAATGACTCAGAGGACACATTATTCATTCATGCAAATTTTGCGCCAAAAAACATCCTCCTGCATGACCTGATTTTGACTTTTTTTTATAGTTTCTGTAATTAAAACTTAAAACCAAGACTCTTCTAATGATGAGAATGGGTGAGTCACAAACTGTGAAATTTAACATCTTGTATCATTACTCATATTAGTGGACTTAACTCGGTTTTCCTAATTATGAAAAGATTCCATTATACATATAGCCAACCTGTGAACATTCCCTTACAGCATGCAAATGGCTCCAATAAAAAAAGAAGAACGGCGCACACAGAAAACATGCTTGTTTAAAAATGTGCTTGTGGAGTCAGTTAATAAAAATATATGCAGCCATTATCACATGAAGCTCCTCAAACTGTGTTTTTAACGGTCTCTAATTGTAATAATGGCAACCCCTCCTGAGGCTCTGTTGCCAGATTACTGGTTTTGTTTACAGAGTGTTTACAAAGAGAATCATTTATTTTTTGCCTTTTATGAAGCTTGAAATTATTGTCTTTTTTTTTTTTTAAGCTGGCATTTAAAAGTCTGCACCCCATCAGCTGATTCTAAAGACTGCAGACACAGTTTGTTTAAGCTCAAGAGGAATATTTGACTTGTGGTTTGGTCCGACCATGTGCAAAACCAGGGGAGTTTGTTTATAGCTCAAATTGTGGATTGTTGAGTTTATGGCTAGAGAACGACAATGTGGATTTTATGGGAAATTATGCTAGTGTTTGTAAACTGAGGATTTTGTACAGGGTGGCATGGAGGTGCAGTGGTGCAGTGGTCAGCACTGTCCCCTCACAGCAAGAAGGTTCCAGGTTTGAGTCCCGGCTCCATCACAGGATCTTTCTGTGTGAGTCTCCATGTTCTCCCTGTTCCTGTGTGGGTTCTCTCTGGTACTCCAGCTTCCTCCCACAGTCCAAAGACATCAAGAGGGGACGAGGCTGATTGATACTCTAAATTGACTGTTGGTGTGACTGTGAGTGTGAATGGTTGTCTGTCTCTATGTGTTGGCCCTGTCCAGGGTGAACCCTGCCTCTCACCTGAAGGCTGCTGGGATAGGCTCCAGTCCCCCCCCCCCCCCGACCATTAACAGGATAAGCTGAAGAAAATTAGTTTCCGTTAACTTTAAATGAAATCTTTGCATGATAAATTTACGTATTTTGGAGCACTTGAGAGTCAAGTTACACTTTTTCTGGGTCAAGTATTGATTGAACTTTTTTGAGAGCTGGCAGGAATCAGAGTGTCAAGAGGTTAATTACCCAGTAACAACACAGTAGCCAACATATCAACTCCATTGTCCAACATCCTTAATGACTGATAACGCCGAAGCTTAAAAAGCCCTCTACTCTACTGGTCAATAGCATCTTTGTGAAAAATGGGAGCTTCAGTGTTTTCAAATCATTGAAATAAATCTGAGGCACATAATAACTTCCAATTGTTCACTGAAAAATACCACCTAACGCAACCATGCCTCCTTCCAGCTGAGGAAACACTTGGAAGCAGTGATGCATGCATTCATTTTAGCTCGGTTAGATTAATGCTTTGCGCTTTCTTTTCATGTCTCACACAAGATCCCAGCAAACTGTCTCAAAACACTGCAGCCGGACTCAGAACCAAATCCAGCAACAGAGAACCTATCACACCGATCTCAGAAAGCGAAGCAAAGCCAAGAAAGTTCATTTTAGAGTGGATTTTAAACTTTTAATGAATTACTTTTAAAGCTCGATGGGGAGTTAACTCCAGAATTTACAGCTCCTGATCCTCCTGATCCTTTAATTGTATTGAATGTGTTTTATTATCCCGGCCATTTTATGTGGTTTCTTGAGTGTTTGCTTAGTACGTAATTCTATTAACAGCAAGGCTGTGTGGAGCTTGATTTTGAAAAGTCATTTATAAAGTTTATTATTATTATTACTATTAGTGATGCCAAAATACTGCAGCCCTTTTCATGCACATACGAGATTTGATCAGTGTACACAGAAGCAGTAGTTATTAATAATACCTACACAGACGCAGGAAACAGATGCAGCGTCAGATGTGTAAAAAAAAAGAAGAAAAAAAAAAGCAGTCCTAAATGTAGACCACATGATCAGATGAGCAAGACAGCAGCAGCTGATATTTGCCTGTGTCTGAAGTGCAAAACAGGCTTCTGTATGTTCAGATACTTGAGGGCAAGCAAATGACTACAATATCTGAGTGCAAATGTCATCCTGTTCCCCGGAGAGCGAGAGACGGAGTCTTATGCACAATGGTGTGATAAAAGAACAGAAACAGGTTGGGGTATAGTCCAGGAGAAAGGAAGGGGAGGTGGATAAAAGAAGGAAGGAAGGAAGACAGGCAGGGTTAGAGAAAGCGGGGGGGGGGGGGGGTAAAGGTGTCTACCAAAGCCTTCTTTGTGACATTTCCCACCAGGTAAATAACGAGGATGTGGCAAAATAGCAGCCGGGAGGTGAGTCAGATAAAGCAGGTCTGGCTCTTATTCAAAGGGCTTTACACCGCTGAAGTCTCTCTGGAACTAAAGGGAGTCGGATACAAATGGAGCAGAAGGCATGACATCCTCCAGATCAAGCAGGAAAAGAAACAGCTTGGGCTCACACTAACAACAGTTTCAGGTGCATTCATAATAGTAATAAAAAAAATGAGAAACTTCTTGAATTGCATCTGCCTTATAACACAGTGACAACTCTGGCTGTCGTATTGGGTCATTTGACAAAAAAATAGGTCACCCGGGCCAGAAAAGGACCGCTGGCATGCAGCAGAAGAAGCTAGCGGCCATTTGTGTCAAGCAGGGCCTGGACGGCTGCAGAGCCCATGGTTATATACAAGGAACTACATGTTTTTGGTGTTTAGAAAAGATATTCAACTTTGGCCAAAAATGCTTGCAACTTTTTTTTTTTTTTTTCCCCAAGAAGGCCAGCAGAATTTGCTTCACATTTCACTCCGCACAAATATTTCAAATTATGCATAATTCAAAGATGGAGGCATACTTCAAAGCAAAACGCGTGGACTTGTTAAACAAGTATGTCTTCAATTTTGCATGCATGTTTTGACAATGGGGTCAATCAGTCATCCGGTGAAGAACACTCCATGTTCTTTTTCTAGAGTGCAGAGAGGACCTGCAACGGCACTTCTCAGAGTTCGACAATCTTTATTTAATGAGTGTGTGGAGGACTTTTTTCTTTTTTGGGGGGGGGGGGGGTATTTTCTTCTGTCTTTTTTTGTGGTATAGCGCTGTCAAGTCTGCCCTCTTGACAACAGTGAATGCTGAAGTTCTGGGACTTGGGGGCTTTTTTGGACTCTGGTCATGAACACACAGTGGAAGCTGTCAAAAGTGCCAACAGCTGCATGGAGATGCAGTCTGACTCTCCAAACTGCCAGCAAGTGTGAGAGTCTCCATCTGTGCATGCCTTTGGTCTCTGGTGTGGCCGCGAGCAGCCTGGCCCTTTTCTCTCTGTTTCTTTCTCTCTCTCTCTCTCTCTATCTCTCTCTCTCTGTCTGTCTATTTTTTTTCCCGACATTCACGTTTCAGCCCATCTGGAGCAGATTCAGAGGTTGTCATTAATTAAATTGTGTTTCACTGGCTTAGAAGCCCGTTCCAGTGACCTATTTTTTTCTGGATTATTTATAAACTCAACATTGTCCATCTCCATTTTGGGTTTTCTGTCTGATGATCTCCATTAGTCCAGGACAGGTTTTCTTATAGATTACCGCACGAAGGTGGATGAACACAAGTAGAAGACTCAGCTGTATTTTTGCCATTTTCCCACCCAACCGGTGCGGTGTAGGTTCTTGAACAAGGAACATTCTAGGGTTAAAATAGGTTCCGTTCACCAAACCTGCCTGCATCGCTAGTTTTGAGCTGAACCAATGGAGGCCTTTCATTACAGACTGAATTTTTTTTTTTTTTTTGGTAACTCTTGGCTGTTGATAATAGAGACTTAATTTAAAATGTTGGCAGTTCATTTTGATGATACTTGTACGTGTACATTGCATTCTATCTTATTACAAGATGTTTAAAGTAAAAATCGGCTTTAAAAGACTTACCTTTTTGGCAGCAGTAAAGTTTTATGAATAAGGTGAATCAAAGTCTGTCCTTCCTTCCACAAGCATGTCAAAAACAGAAACACACATTGTACAGCAAACACTCGTGCGCATTATGAGAAGACTGACCACAAAAAAGAAAGGTTTTGTGAAAAGAAATGTCCTCTCGCCTCTCCCATGTCGAAAATGAACGCCTCCTGACAGCAAATTTGCCCCCATAATTAGAGAAGCAATCAATCGGCATTGTGCATGCGCGGCCTAACGAGTCTTACTTCCTGTTGTTTTCTTTTTTCTTTTAATGAATGAACGCAAATATACCAAACAAAGCTGTTTAGCCAGGGGTGCAACAACGTGGGAACGTAAAACAATACGAAGAGATCGTAACTTAAGACAAATAATCAGAAAAAAAAAGAGAGATGAAAAATATCAAACACATAAAAAAACCTTTTCCAAAATAAAGTTCTTTTTTTGAGGCTTTTGGGTTTCTAAGTTCATTGATTGCTGTGCTGATGACGTTCCTTTAAAAAAAAAAACCTGTCAAGTGTGGTTTGCGGTCGGACCATTTCCTCTTACGAATATGAAATTTACCCAAAATTAAAACAAGTTGTAGGAATCAAGTGAAGTCCTTTTTGACTTGGTTGTCTTCAAAATAAAGAAAAATGTCCTCTTCTTGCAGATGTTAAGACTGTCCTGTTTTCCTTTCAATAAAATTCTCCGCGCTGGCCCTGAATATTCAACGATACAAGCAGTGATGAAATAAATCTTTGATGGATTCTTCACACCAGCCACAGAAATTACAAGGGTATTCATTTCAATTTCAAATCGCTCTAATGTTTTTTTAGCTGGATACATTCTACGTGTAGTTTTGAAAGATACTTTCAACAAAATGTATCCCCGATTAGCCACACTTCTAATCTGCATCTCTGTAAAGAAAATTCCAATAAATTTTTGCAGAAGGAACAGATTCATTTATCAAAAGATTTCTAATAAATTTGTTCGAACATTTTTTTTGTAACATCAATTTTTCCCCAAAAAATATTGCATCCTGGAGCTGTCACATAAATTTCAGTTCTAGCACCAAAAAGGAGCTGCAAAACATTCCTAGGTTCAACTATTGGGTCAAAATTTGAGGTGTTACGGGGTTTTACATTTTTATTAATGATAACACCCAAATATGTGAGTGTATTCTTCACAGGAATACCATTTATTTCTGAGATGTTGCATTCCTTCAGTGCTAAAATCAGCAATTTATTTAAATTGATTTTTAGGCCTAATACTCTCTGTTGTTTTCTTCCCGCCATTTTACTCGTTCACACTCCAGTCCAGTAGGTGGCAGTGAAGCGTCTGTAGGTTTAACGATAGCCAGCAATCAATGAGACGAGAAGAGAGGAAGTAACCCAATGTGTGACGTCACGGTTGCTACGCGCATTTTTTAATTACTGTAAATGACGTCAAGATACGTCGGTGATCGAAATGTATATAAGTCTAAAATCTTCCAACCGTTAAATCACGTGGCTCTCGGTTCATCTGAGAAGCACAAGGTTACCCACTGAGTGTCCCAACAGAGAGAAACCTCCTGAAACTACATCCCGACACCCGGCTACAGGACAAACACTGTTGGTAAGTCCTGAAATCAAATATTAACACTCAGTAGGACTTTTCTTTAATGATATGCTGTAAATTCAAATAAATATTTAGCTAGAAGAAAGGCGTCTCAGTCTGTAAAAAGTATTTACTCAAGTATTTGTGAATTACAACGATTCGATTGTCGTCAGCCACAAGTTGTGAAGTTGAATTTATAACAATGGATCACATTTGATCAATTAATGATGTTTTTGTTCTAACTCAGTTAAGCGATGTAATGAATTATAAATATAAAGCGGCAGGAATGAGAGAAAGCAGAAAACAATAAGACAATCGTGTGAAAATGTGAATTTGACAACTAATTTGCAATCTTTTCTGATGTGAATGAATGGAAATTTGCCCTAAAAGCATGTGCTGAGTAGTTTAACTGTACACTCCATGCAATTATAGGCGTCATTTACATATGAATGGTACATAAATTGGCCTACATACATTATTTAAATTGTGACTTGCATATACGGGTGGATACTGTGTGTGTATATATATATACACATATAAAAATTAAATAAAAATGAAGAAGTAAAATACAAAGACGAACGAAATAAAAATCCGTGTAAAACATAAAAAAAAAAACAATGCGACGCGGCGCCGCGCCACCACCCCTGATGATTTTTGGCCCTCTCACCTACTGAACACACAAATGACAAGAAGAAGAAGAAGCAGCGAAACCATTATTTTCAAAATGGAGGAAGACGAGGTCGAACAAGTAGTGGACGCTCCTTCGTCAAACAAACCGGTTGTGTGGACTTGTTTTGGCTTCCCATGTGAAAGACAAGGCAACGGAGAGACGATGGTGGATTAAACAAAAGCCGTGTGCAAACAATGGGGGTCCACAACACCGTAGACTGCGGCGAGCGCTGCTAGCATGATGGAAGGATAAGAAGCACCTGTTGAAGGCTAAATATTCCAGCTCACTGAGGTCAGACATTCCAGATCTAGACGAGGCTGCAGCCCTGAGGGTTACCGAATATTAGTTTTCCTTTTCGTTTAAGAAGGGAGTTGTCCTCAGTGTTTACAACAACAAAGCACCTTTTTTTTTATTGAATACGTTTGTATTTGCATTGGAGTCTAAATAAGGGGAAAAATACAAACATATTGTTTTTTCAAAGTAAGGAGCATTTAATTTTGTACTGACGCAGCAAGAACTTGTATGTCTGCATATTGAGGAAGAAAATAAAGAATATCTGGTTTTTGCATTTCTGATTTTCTTTCATCTTTATTTTGTCTCGTGAGCCCTGTCTCTTATTTAGTATCGTTTCGTTAGTTGACTTTTTCGTTGTCCCCCTAGTATATACGTGTACATTAATATATATATGTGTGTGTGTATATATATCTATACATATACGTTGTGGTTGGAATAGTTTTTAATTGCTGTTACAGAAGAAGCCTTGTTGTGATTTGATTCTTATGGTTGCAGTACCTTCAGTAATTTGATTTTTTTTTTAAGCTCAAACACAAAGATGTCCTTTAAATGTAGAAAAGTGAAATAGTTAATATTTTCTTATAGTTTAGAGTTCTATTATGATGTTTCCCATTAATCAAACCATCTTCCTGTGAATGCGTTTGACAGGAACCCTCAAACATCTTTGATCGTACCAACATGGACAACAGCAGCGCTGACTCAGCAGGATTATTTGGTGGACTTGAGTGGGAGGACATCGAATCCACTCTCAGGGACATCATTGGGTATGTCCCGGATCCTCCACCTGCATCTCCCCCTGGACCTCCCCAACCTGCTCCAGTGGGTGTTGACACCAACCCTCAGCCAGCAGAAGGTCCAGTCGATGGGAATCAAACCAATGGTGGTTCTGGTTGTTACTATGGCAACAACTTACTTTACCAAAACTACCAGCTCCCCGGTCCAGTGATGGCTCCACCCTTCATGTATGGACCACCAATGTATCCATATGTTATGCTGCCACATCCCCTCAGCGGCCAAGTTCAGGTAAGTGTGTTGACTGTGACGGAAGATGAATTTAAATCATAACACGGTGCATTGTGTGTGTGTGTGTGTGTGTGTGTGTGTGTGTGTGTGTGTGTGTGTGTGTGTGTGTAGCCTGGCTAAATTCCCCCTCTCCCTCTCCCACAGTTCCTGCCCTATCAGTGGCCCACCAACTCCCTGGGTGAAGGCAACCAGGCAGATTCTTCACATCTGGTAAGACACACAGACACACACACACACACACACACACCCCCCACCATAATTATTGATGTTCTTTTTACGCTTTCTTCTCATGTTCCATGTTTATTGTGATAGCGTCTTTTATGTTTTGCTCATGTAGCATCTTTGTGTGTTTGTGTCCTCAGACCAAAGCTGCCAGCGCTCCTAAAACCAAGTAAGTTCAGACTCAGATTTGACAAAAAGTACTTCAGTAATACTCAGGAAACAAGAACCAGTTTACCAGTGTTGTCTTGTATTCTGCCTTGATGACATTTGTTTGAAGAAAAACAAATATTTAATTCTCAAATTAACACACCTTGATTCTGTATTTCTATAGAAAGAGGAAGGCTAAGAAGCAGCTGGACCTGCCCTATGTTAAAAAACCCAAAAATGCCTTCATGTTGTTCCTCGTGGAACAGAGAGAGAAGATGAAGGCAGAACTCAAGAGCAGGAACAACGCTGTGGTCAACAAGGTCCTGGGACAGAGAGTAAGTGTGCTTGTACTCTTCCACAAGCTTTAGCACTCTTTGGTAGTTGGCATGTGTGTGTTCATTCTGTAATTGTGTGTGTGTGTGTGTGTGTTTTGTCGTGTTCCAACAGTGGAAGGCACTGACAAAGGAGGAGCAGGCCAAGTATTACAAACAGGCCAAAGAGGAGAAAGAGCGCCACACCCAGCAGCACCCTGAGTGGTCCTGCGGTGTCAACTACGTACGTTCAACCTGCTCCCTTCCATCGCACCCACACACACATTTCCATGGCGTTACCAAGCTGGTAAAAATTCAGCAGATATCAGATGGAACTTCTTACATGCTTGTTTTTGTGTAGGGACGAAAGAGACGGAAGAGGATGGACAGCGTCGCCGAAATCATTGTTATAGGTAAGAACCGATGTTCCCAAACATGTTTTCATGTGAAGTGTGAAGAGACTCAGGAGCAGAAATACTCCTGCATCTAATACTTGACTCAAGTATTCACACTTCATGTAGTTCAAGAATCACAGTGAGTACCTGTAAATGTGGTGGTCAACGTGTTGCATTTGGAAAGAAATTCAGCAATGAGATCAAAGGTTCTTTTGGTCTGTTTGAAAAAAAAAAGTCTTATTTAGAAACAGACTGGGATCATATTTTGCATATTTTCGGTTAACGGGGGTTAAAAATATGTGGTTGGTGAGTCAAGCCTTCATTTTACAGTCAGTTATTAATGTTGACTTGATGCCTTCTTATCGTGCTCTCAGTTTTTAATGCCTTCATAAATGCTTTTGTCATACACGGTCTTTGTGTGTTTGTGTCCTCAGACTGAAGCTGTACCACAGATGACGCTGCACTCTCCTTACGTCAAGGCAGCACATGCCACAAACACACACACACACACACACACACACACACACACAAACACTATTATCTCATGCAGGTAGCAGCCGTCTGTTTCTGTCGATGCAGGAATGGAGTCATGTTGAATCAGTCACCTATAGATGGCAACTCAGCCAACAAAAAATAAGTTCGGAAACATTTGACTCAAGTTAACAAGAATTCAAAACAAAAAATAGTTTACGAAAATATTTTCTTGGTGCCTTAAAGATGTATTGAAGTATAACACTTGGGTGAATGTTCTTAGCAACGCCGTTCCAGTTTGATTCAACAGACGCCGCCAAAGGAGCCAGCTCCACCGCCGCAGCACGTATGTACCTCTCTTTTTCCTCACTTCTTTTGTTGTACATGCGCTTTGATGATGTAAACATTTCTGGCCCATGTCACTCTTATTTCTGCATAGTCAAGTAATGTGATGTCACTGTATTAAAACTGTAAAATATTATGTATGACTAATTTGGAAGAAAAAGTTAAAAAAATAATTTTAGTATGTATATATGTTTGTATATTTATATTTATATAATAAAATGTAATATATATATAAATAAAATGTATTCATCTAATTATTAACTATTTATAGATATATAAATTGTTAATAATTAGATGAATACATTTTATTTCTTCATTTTTTTTGTATTGTTGAGGTTTCGTTTCCTGCAGTACAACAGCATTTCAATCAAACATGCAGCTTTCAAAAAACCCAAACATACAAGGCCAATTCTAAGATGACCCTCGTTCATTTCTTCCACCTCCTTCATAATTTAACACACTACCACTCATGTGCTGTTGCTACTGCAGGTTTTGCTTTCCCTTCCATGTCGTGTCAAAAAGCAAAAACAGACACTGGTCATGGTGCTCCCGGTTTACTGGGATGGGGTTCGATTCCCTACAGTGTCCTGCTGGCTGTTTGGCATTGACGTGAAAGGGCGCAGCTTCCCCTTCAGTCATTGTACCGACTGTTACTGACTCCCACAACATCGGCTAAGGTTTTCCACACTTACCGATATCTACAAATGTGATCAGGTTAAAACTTTATAACTTTTATAACTAACAATTTTTATATCTCAACCAGTAGTTCCAGCAATAAAACTCGCAAGGTGCCACATTCACCAGTAGCAATACTGGTGAATCCCATTCTCTGATGCTCCATGTGATTGTGAGAAAAGACCTGATGAAATATCCAGCATTAGAGTTTGCATCCATCACCTCAAAGTTACAGGAAATGATGGTATAATTGTGGCTCACAACAAGCCCAACATTTAAGGCAAATTCAGGCAATCCCCGCGAATTCTGCACGCCAAGCAATTTCATCCAATCGCTTGTGATGTCGTTATTTACACTTCCCGTTTCTACTGGCGAACGCGCTCACTTGTGTGAGAAGGAAATATGTCACATTTGCCTTTGAACAGCACCGCTCAGGGCCGAGCTCTCTACATGAAAGTGGTGGTAAATTGTTTTGTTCCCCCTGCATGAACATTGTGGTTGAACCAAAACAGAAGTCATCAATTTTTCCCTGCAGCATTTTATATTTTTTTTCATGAATGCTCAAAACACAGGGTTCAAATCAATCAGCTGCATACACAAATATTAGGGTGTTTTGTGAGGAGGGAGGGCTCAGAATTGATGTGGTGTTTTACTGTAAAGGTTGTAAAAGAGCGACACATTCTTGTTCATGCATCTGTGGAATGCCAAAGTTCCACTGGGACACAAGGATGAGGTGGTCCAAAGTGAAAGTCAACTCACATGCGCGGACTTTAAATTGTCATATTTTATTGTATAAACACCTTGGTGCTTGTTTTTTTTGTTTGTTTTAAATTTAGCTCGTGTCCATTGGGACTCAAGGAGGAACTGAAACGCTACCAGAGGTCAAAGGTCACCATCACGTGATGATTTTTTTTGTGTCAAATATAGAACAAACATCCACTGGGACTCAAAGATGATCTTAAAAAAATAAATACGGTGGTCAAAGGTCAAATTCTTCATGACGGGGACACATCCTGAAGGCATACCTCTACACCTGCGATGTAGTATTACAGTATTACTGACTTGCAGGATTTTTGTTTTCTTAACATACAGTATAGCCGACAAAATCTTCTAATACAAACATAACTCTCAGCACTTTGAGCAGAAATCAGCAGAGTTCGATTCGCTATTGTCGAATGTAACAAATAAGAGCAACTGTGTTTTCGACGTTGCTACAAAAATAGGTTCTTGTGCCTTCTCTGGTTCGTAGTTGTCGCAGAAACACACAACGAAAAAATGGTTACATGGCCATTTCCTAATTGCCAAGCAGCCACATACGCATGCTGACCTGTACACCTGGGAAACTGCACAACAGCAGCTCCCTGCTGGGTTTCATCAAGAGGTATGGATGAGGTAGGACACAAATTAGCACATGCTCCGTGAAAAACAGGAGGATCCTCGAAATGCCGTGACAGATGGTGACCCTTGTCCTTTCTGCCAGTGTCTCTACTCTTACAAAAACTATCGTTGGATAAACAAGACTTGCAACCTCTGATTAAATAAATGTTATGCTGGAAGCGAATGCGGCACGAGTCAATGAGGGGATATTTATCGAGAACTGTGCTCAATTTTTTCAGTGTTGAACAGTCAAATTGTTGCAGCTGGGGGCCCATACGGATCTTTTGTGCTGGAATATGAGGGCTAATCATGGAAATACGGGACTCGTGCACGTATTTGAAGTCTTTACTGTTTAGAGGCAAAAAAAAATATTGGAGTATAAAATGGAAAGTGATAGAATAATCCCCTCACTTTAGATAGGCAGACTGTGGGAGAGGGTATGACTGATGTATCGAACACTTTGAAACAATGACTTCATAAAAAGAGATGCACGAGCCGCTGCAAAGTTAACGTGCTGCTTCACCTCTCTGTACTCACTTATCAGAAAAAGTCTGCTCCTGATGGTAATCTGTGACAGGCTACCAAACCGTATTACCTGGCACAAAAAAAAAAGTGATGTGATGTTCCTGCAGCTTGTAAGGCTGTCAGGCAGGTTGAGTGCTGGACGTTTCCACAGAGCAAGAACGAGCCACACTACGGAAAACATCGGCTGCACACTCACAGGACAGCCTGGAGCTCAGGTTGAAAAGTAAAGGGGGAGGAAATGACATGATATACAAGAAAATGTGGTATTCTTACGAGGTGGCAGGTGTATTGATGTATAAAGAATATATATCTGGTTAGAAAACGCTTCCAACCATACACTTGCACTCTAGATAGCCACATCACGAGTGCTCCAGCACCAGACATGGTAAACAAACATCGGCCGGTCAGAATAGAGAAGCCACCACAATTCGAAAGGCATGTTTACCTGTCCGGGGTCTGTGGTGTCAAAATAAACTGTTGAGGTGTGGCATTTGTTACCTTTTCAACCCTGGTAGAGTGCCACTCATAGCTCCTCCCCCTCGTGGTTTTACAGTGTCATATTCATGTTTGATTAACTTTTTTTTGGTTCATTTCCTGTATTTATCCAGTTTCCTCTCACACCTCTGTACCCGGGTTCCCTTGGACCAAGAGTGCCGTTTCGGCGCAGTCCAGTGAAACCCACCAGGGTTCGTTGAGAGAAAAGCCCCTACTGGAAATTCAAGGTGTTTGAGGGAACCTTTCACATCTGACTTTTAATTTGGATCCGAATCATAAGTTCAGGTGTAAAAGCTCCCCTGGACCAAACAAGTGGATCATGTGTCCGGCTCAGAGAGAGGGGCGGGGGAGAAGGTGCTTTTATTCAAAGTCACACTGCAACTGCATGAGCAGGAGTAAAAAAGTGTTACGACGCTTTTTTGCGATTGGACAGTTTCACAGGGTATCAGTGGAAAGGGAAGGTGTGAATACAATCCCAGGTGTGTCGAGAGTGAGAGGGGAACAGGTCAATGCAGCAAAAAAGAAAAAACAAAAAAGTGATATAAAGCTCCAAATGAAATGTCCCACCTGTAGTTTGAAGCTCTGTGGAAGACAAATGGAAAAAAATGCTAATATGTTGCTACCCCTCCCCTGAGGACAGTGTGAACGGTCTGAAAGCAAACTCAGTCCCGTTTTAGGAAAAAACAACAACAAAATAATGATATTATCTAGTTTTAATCAACAAGAAAGCTTCTCATTTCTGTTTTTAGTTGAGAAAAGTGTAAGCCGCAGTCTAGTTGAAGTCAAAATCACGGCTTAAAAACTAGCTTTTAATGTCTCCCTTCAGCTTTTTAGCTCCCTTATTCCATTTTTGTCATTACAAGACTTGTCTCCTGACAATATCCACTGCATTTTATTTGAAGTGGGTCAACCAAATGTCCACCAATTATTTTATTTTTTTGTCCAATCAAGCTCACCAGTCACCATCACTTTCAGTTAGCTCGCTCCAGCTTTTAGTGCTGCATGGCGTTAAGCTGCCGATGTGCAAAGTCACTGGGCAGATAATTCAGACGGAGCAGGAGGGTCCAGGTCTGCTGTAGCCATCTGCTGAAAGGAGGTTAGTCGTCTCAACTCCATTCCAATCACCTATTTTTTATTTTTTTTTTTGCATCGGTTATATGATGATTTAGTCACAAATGTTGATGAAGTTGCAGCCTGTGTATATTTGTGCATTTTGGTCCATTCAATGCCATGATACAGCACAGGGATATTGTGGCATGAAACAAGAGAGCGGAGAGAATAACAATCACCTAGGACCCCAGGGTGGGAGCCCGATCAATTTCAATTCTCACAATACCCCAGTGGGAATTTAAATGACAATTTTACTCTCTGTGAGAAGGCGTCAGCTTTGCTAAATGTGTGAAAATGTAAGTGATTTTTTTTGTTGTTGTTAAAATACATATGCAGTGTAAAAAAGTTTCATGAGGGGAAATGGTATTT